>NC_057802.1:45640811-45648381 GCF_018294505.1 Triticum aestivum
GGTACATATGATTACACTTGGCAGATTGTGGTTGATGGAAGACCAAGAGTGAAACGTATTTTACTAGGTGTCTGGGACAAAAAAGAACTAATGGGCAACATCATGGACTAAACTAGACGAAGTACACATTGCATCTATGGTCGATGATTTTTTTCTTCGACAACGGGCAAATTTTATTGGCTTCAAGTGAAGCATCAAAGAGGATGCAAACAAAAGGAGCATCTATGGTCAATGAATGGCTTTGCTTCTTTTGGAAACCTTGCTAGATGGAGAATTCAAGGCTGATTAGACATGTTCTGTTGCATGGACGATGACAATGGTTGCGTATTAAGCTTTACCGAGTGTACATAAAAGTTCACCGATTGTCGCTAACACATGAAACTCTCGAGAAACGATTCTTGCAAATATACGGTTAGTAGCCCATCTGTCGTTTACGTTTACCAACTGTAACACTCAGTAAAGTGCTTACCGACTGTAATTGACATTCGGCATAAAATTGATTTCCCATAGTGAGATCTCCTGGTGGATGAGTATTAGGCTGGGAAGTAGAGGTAGCAGACTAGCAGTTGGTAGTTGGTAGTACTAATAACAACTAAAGCATCATCCCTTCCAAATAAGGCGATTCCAAACATTTCTTCAAACCAGAAAAGAGAGTTTCAAATTACGGCATTTAAACCGGACACACAAACTAGACAACGGAAACAAACTGGACACTTCAAAAGGCAACACTGACGACGAACTCCCCAAATAGTAGCTGATACATTAACACACAGACGGACAAACTGAACGAAATAAGCTATGACACCACGGACGATAACGACGAGGCCGAGGAGGCTGCAGTGAACACAAGACAGCTTGCAAAGGCCGAACTGGTACATGCATGGATGCTCGGAAATTCTTCACCCCTTGCGCTTCTTCAGAAGGAAGACGTCAGTGAGAACCGTCTTTGACTGCAGCGACGCCTTCAGTATCTCCAGTCCCTGCACATCGAGTGGCAAGAATGTTGATACGGGCAGGATCAGCTTTTGTTCCCATCAAAACTAATTGATTTGTACAGTACGTAGCAGGGGTTGGGTTGTTACCTCATCGTAGCCAAGCTGCACGGTCTTCTCCTGGAGCGACCCGATGTCCGTGACCCCACACTTGTTGAGGAGTGTGATCCCAGAGATGGAAGACATGGGCGACACCTTCAGGTCGTCCATCACAGTGTACGTCACGATCCTCTGCACGAACCCAGCTCCAGCAGCAGCAGAAGGCACCGCGCCAGCGTCCGGATCCACAACCTCCACCAGCTGCGTGGTCATCTTAGTGTGGCAACTCTTGCACGTTGAGCCACTTACCTTGGTCACGTAGCTTCTGCAGTTTGGGTAGCTGTGGATGGAGCTGTTGCAACGGTAGAAGTAAGCGGATTCAGGCGGCGCTGCCTCAAGCTGGAGCAGCATGCCGCCCTGACAACCAGCGACAGGGGTGAGAAGGGCTTTCTTGGCGTCCTCACGGCTGATGTAGGTGTCGTCGAGCTTCTCGACGCTGCCGTACAGGTTGCCGACGCTGCCGACCATGGTGTCGGTGCTCAGAAGCTTGACGACCGTGCCCACCGGCAAGGTGAGGAGGGAGAAGAGGAAGTCGACGACTTCCTTGCCGGCCTCAGCGTACAGAACGCGCTGGGTCTTGGAGTTCACCAGGAGCTTCATGGTAAGCTTGCTGCTGGTGCTCTCCTTGGGAGCCATCGACCTGAGTTTGTGTGGAGTAGCTATGGAGTATGGAGGCTGCAGTGGGCGATACAAGAAAGATGCTCGTAACAGTCGTATTTATACACAGAGCTAAGCACCTTGGGCTTCATGGGGAATATGAATGCAATTGATGCGCCGTTCAGTTCATGGGGAACTTTCGAAGATTTATTGCTTGCAGTCATTTTTGGGCTTTGCTCGATGCGCAGCAGCGCGCATGCTAGCTCATTGGGAAGATAAAGCGACGGTTCAATTGAAAGGCCATTGGGAAGATCATATAGTAGGATGCAACATTTATTACTCGCATTCTGGCACGCGTGCATGCTGATGGATGGTTGAAACGCATGAGATTTGATCCGGACGCCCTCAGCCTAAGGGCCTTTGCTTCAAAGAATTTTCAAAGGAACTTTGTATTCCATATGATTTTTTCCTTTATAGTTCGTTTGGTTCAAAGGAATGGATCCTCCAAAATTCCTATGGAATGCTTTCCTACACTACAATGTCACAGGATCCAAAATTCCTATGGAAAGTTCTTTTGAATATGACAACTATCGCATCCACTCTATGAGCTTATTCGGTTTGCTGGACATTTTTTTTTAGAACGAAGACGCACGGACGCGTCCGGCTTTAAATTAATAAAGCCACAACGGCAGCGTGAAACAAGTCATAACACAACCCCACAGGCCTATCCGGCCAGCGCCAAAGGATCATCGGAAGTTTCATGCGCAGCTCAACCAAACCAAAGACATTACAGGGCATAGCCCGTACAGAGCACGCAGGCTCGTCAAGTAACAAAAGGGACCATGGACATCACCATAGTCAAGGCTCCCTAGCCATCACATAGACTTGCAGCAAACGTTGTTGAGCGGTGTTGGTCAACTCAGTATCCCTGCGCCTCCCCAACGGACTCCACTGCTGCAATAGAAGGTTACATTTGAAGAGGATGTTAGCCGGATGCGAAGGGAAGCAACCCTCAATAGTAAATTTGTTTCTAGTAAGCCATATAGACCAGAGAAGTGCCCCGACACATCTCCACATCACCCGTTTAGCACTCCCGTGTATCGTATCTAAAAGGTGAGTAGGCTCTGCGGCCGATCTGGGATCCCACTGAACACCAGCCGCCGCCCGGACCGCGCTCCAAGCAAATCTAGCAAGGGGACATCTGAAGAACGCATGGCTGGCGTCCTCAGGCTCCCCACACAACGCGCAGGGGCCAGCGGCCGGCCCATTGCGTTTGGCCACATTTAAGGAAGTCGGCAACTTATCGCGAAACAATTGCCACATGAAGAGTTTGATCTTCAAGGGCAACTGCGCTTTCCATAGCCCCGCGAACGCCTGCTGTGCCGTCCCTCGACACAACCTACGGTACAGAGAGTTAACCGAGAACTTGCCCGAACTGGTAAGCGCCCAGCTGACCGTATCTGGTTCGTCCTGAAGGGTGATCGGGTTAATAAGATGCATCAGGGCCAAGAGGTTGGACTGCTCTAACCCGTTTAGTTCTCGTTTGAAATAGATCACGGGAGGACTAGCCGCGAGCGCAGCCGCCACCGTGATGGATGGATCGACGGCCAGCTCGTACAAATCCCGGAATTCCATCCATAAAGGTTGGGCTCCCAGCCACCTATCCGTCCAGAAACGGGTCGAGCGTCCGTTCCCGATCGAAAATTTCGCCCCCATGGCAAACGCCGGTTTGACCGACTGCAAATCGTTCCAGAAGGGGGAGCCCCGTGCCCGCCCATCGAAAAAATTCCCTCCTGGGAAGTACTTGGCCTTGAGGAGATCAACCCAGAGGCCTGAAGCACCTTGAGTGATTTTCCAAATCCACTTACACATCAAGGCGATGTTTAAGAGTCTGGAATTGGTGATCCCGAGGCCCCCCGAGGCCTTGGGCCGACACACCGAGGCCCATTTAACCATATGATATTTACGGTTTGGGCCGGTTCCTTCCCAAAAGAACTTGGCTCGGGGCGTGTCGAACTTCGCATGCACCCCTTCTGCGAGAAGAAACAAACCCATGGCGAACATTGGCAAGGAAGACAGACTTGAATTCGTAAGAATGAGTCTAGCCGCCTTGGAGAGGAATTTCCCTCGCCAGGGGCACACCCTCCCGCGCACCTTGCCGCACAGCGGATCCCAATCCTCTATCGTGGGTCGTTTGGTATCAATCGGGAGCCCGAGGTACGTAAAGGGAAATTTGCCAACTTTGCAATTAAACCAATCCGCTATACGTCTACCCTCGTCCGGCTCCACCCCCATCGCCATCAACTCACACTTGTGAAAGTTGATTTTGAGACCGGACATGAGCTCGAAGCTAATGAGAATCGCCTTGACCGAGGCTATACTCTGGAGGTCCGGGCGAAACATCAAAAGTGTATCATCTGCGTATTGCAGATGGGTCACTCCCCCTGGAATGAGATGGCTTACCAGCCCTTGGATATGGCCAGCCGCCGCTGCTTTTGATAGCATAGCGGACAGCGCATCAACAACAAAGTTGAACAGAAGCGGCGACATCGGGTCACCCTGCCTAAGGCCGCGTTTGTTCCTGAAGAAATGCCCTATTTCTCCGTTCACCGACACTGCAGTTTGGCCACCCGAGACCAATTGCAAGACGCGATGAACCCACACCGCGGAGAAACCACGACCCAGGAGCACTTGGCGAAGGAAATCCCAATTAACCCGGTCATACGCCTTCTCGAAGTCCAGCTTCAACAGAACGGCTGGTTCCTTTGTGCGTTTAAGCTCGTGGATGATTTCCTAGAGAGCGAGCGGACCCTCCAGGATATTACGCCCACGGATAAACGCAGATTGGTTACGCTGGATCGAGCGGTGGGCAATCGGACCTAATCGCGTAGCGCACGCTTTGGCGCAGATCTTAAAAGGCACATTAATCAACGCAATCGGGCGATACTGTCTGATGTTGTCAGCCCCCTGAACCTTCGGAATAAGCGAGAGCACTCCAAAGTTAAGGCGGGAAATATCTACCTGGCCCCGCATGAAACCGTCACATATCGCGAAGATCGGCTCTCTAAGGGTGGGCCAAAATCGCTTAAACATAGCAACCGGCCATCCGTCCGGCCCCGGTGCTGTGTCCGCTTTCATCCCCATGAGAGCGGCGTTGATTTCTTCGGGGATAAACGCGAGCCCCAACTCGTCGTGCTCCGTTTCTAGCACGCGTTGGGGTCCTTCCCACACGTCCTCACGGAGGCCCGCTCCCTGGGCCAGTTTGCTGGACATCAAAACCTAGAAAACAGAACTAGTACAAAAATATGATAGGATGACACTTGTCATCCTAAGGAATTATATTGCCTCGTTCCTACGCAAAAAGAAAAAGCTTTGAGTGGATGAGTTTCCCACAAAACACATGAAATGAATAGTATTCTTAAGGAATTCATGTGCCCGTTTCCTACGAACCAAATGCAAGAAAGTATTCCTTTAAAACGTAGGAATTAGAAGTAGTATAGGAATTTGAGAAGATGGCACTTGCCATCCTAAAGAATTGTTTTTGCCTCGTTCCTACATAAAAAATAAGCTTTGCGTGGATGTGTAGATTCCTATAAAAACACAGGAAATGAGTACTATTCTTGCGAAATTCACGTACACACTTCCTACAAACCGAATGCATCTACATGAAATTTTCGTATGAGATCCTCCTTCCTATGTTTTTTCCGGTAAATATCCTTCAAACCGAATGAGGCATAAGGAATTGTATTGCCTCGTTCCTACGAAAAAATGAGCCTTGGATGGATGTGTAGTTTCCTCGAAAAACACAGAAAAATGAATAATGTTCCTAAGGAATTCATGTAACCGTTTCCTATAAACCAAATGCATCTATAGGAAGTATTCATCCGAAATCCCCATTCCCATGTTTTCCCTATGAGAATCCTTCAAACCGAATGAGGCCATATATTTGTAGAAGATTCTTGTGTTTTTCTTGAGTTGCAACCAAAGAACGTCTATCGCTATTTCCTACGTTTCCAATTCCTGTAGCATTCTAAAGTCTCATGACACCCTGAACTGTATATACACATCGGAATAGCTTTGGACGCTTTTGGTTGCCATCTACAATTTGCCTACATTGCATGCTTGACCTAGTTGGGCCTGGTTGAGGAAAAACAGGAAAAACCCCAACATTTGCACATCAATTAGTTATCTGCATCTATACTTCCTGCATTAGGGGATCAACTTAGGCATGACGTTTAGTGTCTTGCATTGGTTCGGTTCATGCAACTACACGGTGTTAGGTTGTAAACACGGGATATGATTAAGAGTTAACAGCTACACATAACACAGAGAGTTACATAGTGACATGGAGACTGCTGTGGACGGTGGTTGTCGTGCCGCGACCAACACGGCCGTCGGCGGTGCCACAAACTAGTTGCTAGCGTCCTTGCCATAGAGAAAGTCCGCGCGGAGGGACAAGAGGGCGCGAAGGCAGAGGACAGAGGAGGAGAAATGCAGTGCACGCGCCATGACAACGTCAGTGTAGTACGACGCGAGCGAGGAGGCCGAGAGGAATGCCGCCGCCGCCGATGCCAGTGCAACAAGACACGGGCGAGGAGGCTTAGAGGAACGACGTCGGCAGTGGTGACATTGCAGCAAGGTGCAGGAGAGGAGGCCGAGATGAACAATGTCGGCGATGGTGTCGTTGTAGTAGAACACATGAGAGAAGGATGAGAGGCATCGGCACCGCATGCGACACGACAAGCACGGAGTCGCGGGAGAGCGATCTCGTCGGTGAGATGACGGACTAGTTGCTAGTGTCGTCACCGCAGAGAAAGTTCATCCGTCGGGACGAATATGAGGGCGCTGAGGCAGAGGACAAAGGTGAAGAAATAAAGTGTGCGCGCCAGCACTAGTAGAAAAGGGGGCTTTTGTCCCGGTTGGTAAGGGCCTTTAGTCCCGGTTTTTGAAC
Organism: Triticum aestivum; assembly: GCF_018294505.1. NCBI lineage: Eukaryota > Viridiplantae > Streptophyta > Magnoliopsida > Poales > Poaceae > Triticum > Triticum aestivum. The sequence goes on from NC_057802.1 coordinate 45,647,451, forward strand.
CGGGACTAAAGGGTCGTTACTAATGCCTCCCCCCTTTAGTCCCGGTTCTTACACGAACCGGGACTAAAGGCCGTCCACGTGGACGCAGCCTGGAGCTCCACATTTAGTCCCGGTTGGTCTTACCAACCGGGACAAAAGGAAATTTTATGATAATTTTTTTTTGAAATTTTTTTTTGAATTTTTTTTGATTTTCAAATTTCTGAATTATTTTAACCTCTAATCTCTAATCACCACCCCTCATCACTGCTCAATTTATCCTCTAATCTCTAATCACCCCTCATCATTCCAAATCATCTAACTTCCCGGACGGTCAACCATCCTCTCACTACTCCAGCCTAAGCACGCTTAACTTCCGGGTTCTATTCTCCCTCGTTTCCAAGTCTGCACTTGTTGTTTTCCTGACAATAGTAAGATGTCAATTCTATTAACCCTCGGGAATTTAGCTTGAGCATGAAGTGACACATTTCACTGTTTGAGTTTGAAACTATTGTTTTAGAAAACAATAATTATTTAGTAACACTAATATTTCTGGAATAATTAATTTGACTATTGTTTGACCATAGTTTGACCAGATTTGACCAAAATTCAAAAAAACTGAAATAATTATTTAGTAACACTAATATTCTAGAATAATTAGTTTGACCATTGTTTGACCACAGTTTGACCACAATTTGAAATTTTTTGCCTCTCCAGATCTTAAAAGCCCCGTATCTTTTTTCTGTTAGGTTTTTGAGGATTTTGAAAATGTTTAACGGGGTTCCCCCTGTTAAATTCGGATGTAACTTTTCGAGTAGATGATTATAAAAAACTTTTTCATCCGAGTTCGTATGCAAAAGTTATGCCCATTTTAAGAAATTCCAGAGAGATTTTGCAAATAAAGTCGAAATTCATATTTGTTAATTTTCCCAACAACTAGACCACATTATTTTAT
>NC_057802.1:45648763-45670251 GCF_018294505.1 Triticum aestivum
CATGAACTGGTACTAATGCCTCAAAGCCCATTAGTACCGGTTGGTGGCACCAACCGGAACTAAAGGACTAACCTTTAGTCCCGGTTGGTGCCATCAACCGGTACTAATGGGCATCGCGCCCTTTAGTCCCGGTTCGTGGCACCAACCGGGACTAAAGGGCCCAGGTGAAAATGCCTTAGCCGCACGAACCGGGACCAATGCTCACATTAGTCCCGGTTCGTGACTGAACCGGGACTAATGTGAATATTGCCCTGTGATGAAAGCCCTGTTTTGTACTAGTGCAGGGCGGTGTCAATGCAGTAGGATGCAGGAGAGGAGGCCGAGATGAACGACGCCGACGATGACGCGGGTGCAGCAAGACGCGGGAGAGGATACAGAGAGGAACAATGCCGACGGTGGCATCGGTGTAACGGGATGCATGAAAGAGGCCTAGAGAAACGATCATGGAGTGTCTTAAACTAGACCACACATATGCATATGTACAATCACGAGGAAGATGTAGATCTAGTCGTCTACAATTGTGGAAACAGGAAAGGTGCAACATCAAAGTCGTGTGAAACTACGAGATGAAGCTATTTGTTAAAAGGAAATTTCAAATGGTGGAATGTGCATGACGAATTTGACAAAATTCGTTAAAAATAGCACCAAACATGAAACCAAATTGAACATCTACAATGGATGAAACTACAAACCGATCGCCTGAATAGAACCACAACATCGAAGTTCTTCTTTTTCTGTGGACCTTATCTCGAAAAGAAACACCATTGTGTAAATTAGAAGGGACTGGTACGTGGACGAGATTAGGAGTTAAATGAACAGCCATGTGCAACTTCAGGTCACTAGTAGAAAACATGACTTTTGTTCCGCCAGAAAAGAGCATTAATCCCGGTTGCATTACGAATCGGGACTAATGTCCGCATTAGTCCCGGTTCGAGCGGCTAGGGCACCGTACATGCATTAGTCCCGGTTCAAATGGGACCTTTAGTCCCGGTGGGTACCACGAACCGGGACTAAAGGGTGCGATGCCCATTAGTACCGGTTTGTGGCACCAACCGGTACTAAAGGTTAGACCTTTAGTCCCGGTTCGAGCCACCAACCGGTACTAATGGAGTTTGAGGCATTAGTACCGGTTCATGGCACGAACCGGTACTAAAGGTCCCATTTTCAAACTCTACCCCCCCCTTGGATCGCCTTTTCAGTTTTGTAAAAAGCAAAAGAAAATGATAAAAACTTCAAAAATTAAAATCCTTCTAGATGTAGTTATGTTACTACATGTACTAGTTAGGAAAATTTAAAAACTTAAATTTGGACATGTTTTGCAAAAAGTGTAGGGAAAATGTAAAACGGCTATAACTTTTGGATATGATGTCAGAAAAAAAGTATAATATATCAAAATGTTCAGCACGAAAATCCGCATCCGATTTCGATGGCCTACGGCCTGTTTGCAAATTTTTAGAATCCTCAAATTCTAAAAGGAAAAAAAGTTATGCTCAAATTTCTGTTTTTTTTTGAATTTTTGTTAAATCTGGTCAAACTATGGTCAAACTAATTATTCAAGAAGTATTAGTGTTACTAAATAATTATTCAAGAATATTAGTGTTACTAAATAATTATTTCAGTTTTTTTGAATTTTGGTCAAATATGGTCAAACTGTGGTCAAACAATGGTGAAACTAATTATTCAAGAAATATTAGTGTTACTAAATAATTATTTCAGTTTTTTTTGAATTTTGATCAAATCTGGTCAAACTGTGGTCAAACTATGGTCAAACTACTTATTCAAGAAATATTAGTGTTACTAAATAATTATTGTTTTTTAGAACAATAGTTTCAAACTCAAACAGTGAAATGTGTGACTTCATGCTCAAGCAAAATTCCTGAGGGTTAATACGATTGACATCTTACTATTGTTAGGAAAACGACAAGTGCAGACTTGGAAACGAGGGAGAATAGAACCCGGAAGTTAAGCGTGCTCAGGCTGGAGTAGTGAGAGGATGGGTGACCGTCCGGGAAGTTAGATGATTTGGAATGATGAGGGGTGATTAGAGATTAGAGGTTAAATTGAGCAGTGATGAGGGGTGATTAGAGATTAGAGGTTAAAATAATTCAGAAATTTGAAAATAAAAAAAAATTAAAAAAAATCATAGAATTTCCTTTAGTACCGGTTGGTGTTACCAACCGGGACTAAAGGTGGACCTCCAGGCAGCGGCCATGTGGAGGGCCTTTAGTCCCGGTTCGTGTAAGAACCGGGACTAAAGGGGGAGGCTTTAGTAACGACCCTTTAGTCCCGGTTCCATAACTGGGACTAAAGGCCCTTTTTCTATTAGTGGGTGCACCCACGTATCAGACAAAACGAGGCTGCATCACTGGACCAACCCATGTGCGCTCTTTTGCATCCCTCGAGTCCGGCTGCCGATTTGGGAGTTCCCAGTGATACATATCCAGAGGTGCTTTGAGATTCATGCTATGCAGGCCCAACAGTGAATGCATGCAAATCAAACGGGCCAAATTCCTTCCTTAGCGGCCTAGTTGAGGTGTATGCGGGCAACCAAACACGCCTTTTGCATGCACATGCACACACTCATTCATGGATATGTGTAATCGAAAGAAAAGGAATTCGAGCACATCCTTGCCGGCAGGACATTAGATCAACGCAAAGTTCAATTTAGAGAACATCGAAGAGGGAGGAGGAATTTCGCAAAAAAAAGAAAAGGGAGGAGGAAGACATTCAATTGCCTTCTTGTGTGCTCTCGATGTGGAAGAAGATGCACTACAACCAGAATACCCAAGCCTCTATATCCGGGAGCTTTTTCGCTCCAAGATTCACCCACTTGGGTGAAAGCGACTTACCACGCTGCTGCACGAGGACGCGTGTATTATTTTGGGTGTTTACTGTGTAGAAATGCGTTGTGGTTGTAAAATGCCGTTTCAAATTTTCCTAACGGGTGTGGTCTTCGTATTGGTGTGCGTAGCCTTTTTTGGTTGCATGTGTGGGCCGCCGTGTCCGGTTAACATCGCCGCCCGACACTCCTCATGTTATACGTGCGCGCTGGGAATCATAGTTTAGTTTCCCATTGGTTGCATGCCCATGCACGACCGGCTGTTTTCATTGGCTTCAATGCATGCACAAGTTGATTTGTCTACGACTTTGTTGCCTGTCGTCTGGTTGGGCACGGTTGTCTTCTCTCCAGGTTTCTTTAATAAGAGGTAAATACATGGGAGTTATAAAACTTGCACGCGTCGTTCAGTTTGATGTATAAACTTGTAAAATACGTGTTTCTGGTCATCTAACTTGTCTTTTTGTTCATATACGGTGCTTTCTATCGTATCCGGCCGTATCCCACGCACACGTGGCGTGCCAATGTTGTGGCGTGCCATTTTCACTGTTTTTTTAACCCTTGCATTTTATTTATTTATGCAGAAAATTCTCAAATAAAATTAAAACCAAACTTTTCTGAACCCTTGCATTTTACCTACACGGACAATTCTCAAATGAAATTGAAAACGCGGCTACATGCTGGGCTTCGAACTACTCGACTAACCTGATGTTTGGCGATTAGTACGCACAGTTAGCTCCATATTATATGGATAGTACGAAGAAAGTAGAAATTAAAACAGGAAAAGCTGTGCAAAAAAGGGATGGCCCCGGTTCAAACCTATGACCTCCTGGCTAGCTGGCCGCATGTGCAATTAAAGAGATATACACAATTTATCTTTTGTATTCTTTCTTTTTTCTATGTAAGAAAATAACTTATATTCTAGATAAACTTTTCGGAGAAATCATTAAACTTTTCCCCGCAAAGAAAATCATTAAACTTTTGTTTGAATTCGCATAAAATAAATTTTGAAAAATCTAGATAGAAGAAATATAGGGCAGAATGAATGTAAATAATTTTTAGAGAAAGAAACTATATTTTTTTAAATTTGAATAATTTTAACTTAAACAATCTAGTGCAGAATGAATGAACGCATTATTTTGGACAAATAGACGGAAATTGTGTTTGAATTCAAATAATTTTAAGTTTTTAAATCTAGATAAAGGAAAATATAGGTCAGAATGCTTGTACATAAATTTTTCAGACAAATGAACTATTTCTTCTGAATTCGAATAATTAAAAATTTAAAAATCTAGATAAAAGAAAATATATTGCAGAATAAATGCACATGAATTTCTTTCAGGCAAATTAGGGGTTTTTTTTCGAATTTGAATAATTTTAAAGTTGAAAATCTAGATAAATGAAATATAGTTCAGCTGATTTGTCCAAAAGAATTTTAAAATTTGAACAATTTTATATTTGAAAAAAATTGATCGCTCAAACAGAATGATTCCACTCTCGCCGTGATAATGTGCATAAATTTCTATTACCTGCGTAGTTTTCTTAAATAGAACAAGATTAATAACAACATACACACGAACATTTCCCCGCATGAAATGCATGAACATTTTTAAAATGCAACTTACTTTTTTAATTACACAAATATTTTTTACAATTTTTAATTTTTTAAAATATCACATACTTTTTTTTACAACGTAGAACATTTTTGAAACGTCACAAACAACAAAAATATATGTTGTTTTCTTACATCATTTTATTCCTCCGGGGAATTACACGAACATGTTTTTAGTTTTTGTTTATTCCTTTGTTGGGCTGAGCGAACATTGTATAAAAGAGAATTTTGTTTGTGAGTTTGATGTCAATTTATTCTTGGTCGAGTGGCTAGTGCAGGTATCTCTTAGTTTGCTGGACGTCCGTTCTAGTCCCTTGGCGCTATTTTATTTGTCTTTCTTGAAAGATACTGTGTGCCTACACATGCGTAATTAAATAAAAATCGAGGATGTTTTTTGCAAAAGAAAGATAATGCATGGCTCACCCAACACCTCACCACTCACAGCCACCGACATGTGGACCGTATTCATACTGACACAACACATGAGCACAAGATACGGCTGGATACGAAAGAGGTGGCCGTATCTGCATGCATAGGCAAGTTATGTGACCGCAATGATGTATTTTACAACTTTTAGCATCAAACTAAACATCATATGCAAGTTATATGACTGCTATTGATATTACCTCTTTCTTTAATTCTCTTCCAACATATTTTGTTCTCTTGCGTTTGTTCTTGCCTGCATGTGCGTCCTTGGGCCTGCCGCTGCCGCTGAACCATGCTGTTGTCGGCGATCTGCATGCTGATTCTTCCTTCCAACTTGTTCTTCCCTTCCGCCACGTGCATCTCCTTGGTAGTTGCCGTACTACTTGTGCTTTCCAGTCTTTGCATGCAGTCGGCCTTCAGTTTGTCTTCTGCTTTTTGTCTGCCTGCTATAAATACTAGCCAAATGCCCGTGCGTTGCTACGGAATTAAAAATAATATAAACACAAAACAATTATTCTATTTTAGAGATATACATTGAGCATGACAACATGTGATTTCAATTCTGAAGATTTACTTTCGCTCTAGCATTTTGTTTTCCTTGTTGGACAGAATAGCACATCCAAAAAAAGGCTATCTACAGTGTGCTAGTGCAAAATACTTAAACTTGGCTGCATTCGTTGAAGGTTCCTCATGTGGGCGTTGTATCCAGTCTTGATGTAGGGATGGTACTTCATTTAGTAATACTAAAATTATTTGTGTTACACCACTGTTGGCTAATCAAATTATTTGGGACATGTTCACGGTAATGTAAAATTGACAAATATTGTAGGAACAACAATTGCTTACGCATCAGACATATATGTTTTGACTAAAGAGATGTAGGCGTTATACATGTAACCTGTGAATCTTGCATATAGTTCAAAAGATACCAAATACAGTATATTTCCTTTCCATGTTCTTCAGGAAGTCATTTAGTTGCATGTTGTAGCTATAGTACATGTTACAAATGTAGGTAGCTAGCTAAAAGGTAAAATGTAGAACTAGTAAACTTGTGATGCGCATGCTCATACTCCCTCCGTTCCACAATATATGCCTTTCATTTGTCAAAATATAGATGTATTTAGACATGTTTTAGTATATAGGTACATCTATTTTTGGACAAATGGAAGTCAAGTATTTTGGAACGGAGGGAGTATTTACTTGGCAGTTGAGTGATGGTCCTCTCCTCTGTCTATCGAATATCTAATATCGTTGCCCGCCTCTTGGATGAGCAGAGTCAATTGCAAAAGCTGAGTTTCCCGGCGTTAGTAGAATTCTGGACAAACCGTACCTTGGTATTTCAGTTGGTGCAGTCATAGTAGTGCAGTAGCAATGCATAGCTGACTCCATATCTACACACCACGTAATGTTTGCCACAATATCTTTTATTGCAGTCCCTTCTGCAAGGCTATTATAGAGACAAAATTGTCGGTATGTCTGCACTTGACACTGTTGGTATTGATACCTACAAATGAAACTGACTCTTACCATTTCACCATACGATCCTGGAACAAAATTATGTGGCAGACAATTGAAAAAGGAACGAAACAACACTAACGCATCTCACTTCAGAATACTTGAACTATATTTGTTCCTGATTCATGCACGCAGCTGAAGATTGAAATAGCATAAGCCCACCTTTCTTCACACTACAATCATTGACCAAATATTATACCTCAATTTCAGTTACTCCGATCTAGAAGGCTGTCTCGAAACTGAACCAAGAATCAAATGAAAGCGAAACTGATTAAATAAACAAACAAATGAAATATGATTTGAACATCATTCTGCAGTTACTGCCTTTCACTCCAAAGGACATTGAAAATCATACAAAATATAATTTGTACAGCGCCAATTTTGGCTCTAGTTGCCTTTCTTCTGAGCTACTGGGCTGTCACCAAGAGCAGCTTGTGATCTCGGACTCTGGTGATAGAGGCAAACAAGCCTTGTTCCAGGAGCCAAGCCGGCACCCAACACCACCAGCAAGACAGAAGTGCTCATGGGAGAAACCGCAAAGGGGCTTGCTAAAAAAAACTCAATCTGGATGGAGGCTTCGTACAGGCTACTGGTCAGGATAATGTTGGGGCCATGGTATGGTTATATGGGACGGTGATGGAACGGTCATTTTGTCCACCAGCCAGAGGATCCCAAGTTTCTGTGACGCTATGGAGGCTGAGGCAAGTGCAGTGCTTGCAGGTTCGAAAGTCTTGGGTGATCTCTACAGGGCCGCTGATGCTAGAAACTGACCGTGCTGGAACAATAAAATGAATTACTTTAAGCTGACCAACCAAGAAACTAATTGAAATAGGAGAACTCATAATCCACTCCATTCGTTAATAAGGAAAAAGTAAAACATGGACTATATAAATAAATCTGCAATAGTTAAGTTAGATGATAGCTCAGAACTTCTTCAGTTAGTACAATGAATCTCTTCATACATGTACCTATCTCTTCTTAAATTCATAGACATGTCAGGTACCACGAACATGTTTCAGAATATTCTGTCCAGAAACTTGAAAAATTAAATAAAAAGAGGAGCAGTTGTCTATCAGGCCTTTTAACTGTTTATAACTATATACGGATTTCTTTCTCAATTCACTGGGAAAATTTATAGATGCAATAATTCTCAGTGTATAGTACCATGGTTTAAATCAACCTACTGTCATCGAACCCACTGATTATATATCAGGAGAGGCATTTATAAGAGGTTCTCCAAAAGAAAGCTTTTATATTAAAATGAACTGGGTGCAAAGAACATGGAAGTAACTTTGGACAATTTTTTTGGCTGAACCGGCTATGCAAGAACAATCTCTGATTAAAACATGAGTAGCTATCTTGTTGTCAGTGTAGACCCGAATCTAAGACTTCTTGTGATAACAAAAGCAAAGATCAGCTAATATTACGTCGTGGGAAATTGATGCACTAAGACATACGACAAGGAGATACAAAGGAGCATAAGCATGTATGCGCATCTTATGTTGCAACAACTGAAAGCAATGCTCGATGTGAGCAGAAAATGCGAAGCTGTCTATGCAACACAACATAGGTGCACTATAGTCATTGAGTCTCCACCGCTACTCCACGAGACTAACACACAGACCAACAGACTAACAGAGCATAGCAGCTGTTACGAACGGAATCTTCACAAGACCAAAAGAAGTGACAGGAGGAATAACCAAAATTTGAGAGATCATGAGAGGGAGAATGCTTAGGAAGAAGATCTTCTCCTTGGCACATGTCCTGGAGCTTGGTAACATCCGACGCCGCTGCATTCACCCCCAAGGAGCTGGCGCCGCTGCTAGTGTGGTTGTGAAAAATCCCGCTGCTTCTCCTGTGGGCACCACCCTCTGCCTGCTCGGCCCGCCGCCTTTCTGTTTCCCCCACCAACGAGAGCCACGTCCGTGTCCTCCAAGGTGACTGGTGAAGATTGAGGAAGCAGCGAGGACCTGGCCTTTCCCATGCTGCTTTCTTCCTCCTCCTCTGCCACTATCGTCATGGACAGGAGGCGACATTACCTCACCGCTCGAAGCAACCCGTAGATGGAGAACCGCCTCGCATCGTCTCGGTGGATGGTGTCAACCCAGGATGCAGGGGCATGGCGGTATGGGGGGGACGCCGTACATACCCTGGTGGCGAGCTAGCCGGCTTCTTCCTTGGCTGACACACTCTCAGTGAGCAGCCTCCTTCTCATCCGTCTGTCCTCCTCCACGGCTACACCTGCCCCACAAGGTTGCGCTCGTATACCACCCGGCCATCGGCTGCGCGATCTGGGCGGCCGCAGGCTCCCGCCAGCTTCCCCTGCATCGTCGTGGGAGTATTCCATCGAAGCGGCAGCGAGCAGGTTGTACAAGGGCGGTGTACAGGAGCTGCACGACGGCGACCGAGATGAGCGTCAAACGGCGATGGAGAAGGATAGGCCATCGTGGCAGATCCGTGTGTTCGCGGGGGGCACGGCCGGTGGCGGCAGCGATTTTTCTGTGAGATCCAAATAGAGAGGGGGGATCGGGAGCGAGAGGGGCGGAGGACGCTCAGAGAGGGCGTGGACGTGGTATGTTGTGTGCGTGGGTGGCGGTTGTTTCCAGATATTTTTTCGTGTTCGTTTAATCGCGCGGAGGAAGGGCACGAGCGGACGTGGGTGCTTGCGTGGGTGGGATGAGGTTATCGATAGGAGGTCGAACCATCACGACATTCAATCCTCCTTTAATATTTGAGATGGGCTCTCTAGTGCGTCCTCCTCCCATTGCGGTTGTAGCCGGTTGCGCTTTCTCTCTTGCAAGATTTTTTTTTGAGAGAACGTCGGCTTTATTGATCACATAACAAAGTTACACAGAGTCTCCCGGATACAACCCGGAGCAGAATGAAAAACAACTAGACTAGAAGAGTTCTTACAAGACTTAGCTAACATATGAGCCGCTATATTAAGTTGCCGACGAACATGCTTGAACACTACCGAAACAAAGCCATGAGAAGCGAGTTTGATTTCTTTAACAACTGACGCAATGACCGAACGATCAATTCCGGAGTAGTTGATCCTATGCACCAGCGATTGGCAGTCAGAGGCAAAGATAACCTTGGAGAAACATTCATCTCTGGCCAGGTACACTGCCCTCCGTAGAGCAAGGGTTTCTGCCAATTCCGGCTCCAAGGCACCTTGAATGGGTTCGCTACAAGCCGCTATGCAGGTACCCTGATGGTCCAAAGCAACCACACCGGCACCTGACATGTTAGTCTCTGAAAAAACAGCAGCATCTGAATTGATAACAATCGAACCTGACGGCGGCGGAGTCCAAGTGGAACTTGACAAAGAGGATCATGCCTGTTGGCAGGAACAGAGCTGTAGAGGTGCTGCATAATCAAATCTGAGTATGCTATGATTTTGTTGACCGTATGACGAGGGTGTGGAGCTTCAGGATTATTCCTTGCAGAATTACGAGCCTCCCAAATATGCCAAAAGGTCACAGCCAGAACAATAGCTTCCCTATTAGAGGAATTAGAAAGAAAATCAAACAGCCAAAGTTTGGTGTTGTTAAACCTGGATCGATTAAGCTTGATGCCTGACCAATTCTTGATCGCATCCCACACAACCTTGGCATTTGGATAGAACAAGATCGCATGTTCCACAGTTTCAAGCCGACCACAGAAGCAGCATAGCTCCGAGTCAGGTACATGGCACCGCTGCAACTGAGCCCCGGACGGAAGGCAATCATGTGCAAAGCGCCATAACGCCACCTTCATTATATTGGGTACCCTTATCGACCACAAAGCCTTCCAAGATTTTTCCTCCCAACTATTAGAACACTGACTGGTGCCACACTTCCTGCGAGATTCGAGAACACGAGCAGAGCGTGCCATATTGTATGCCGAACGCAACGTATACTCTCCATATTTGGTGAACGGCCACCAGGCAAGATCCCCTTCACCATTTTTGCTGATTGAAATACTAAGGATTTCAGAAGCAATATCATCTCTGAAAAAAGCCCTGACAGTTTCAGCATTCCAGGAACTTGAATCATCAATCAGACATTTCACCTTGGCATTAATAGGGATTGGCAAGATAGGATGCAGGAGTTATGGCGGAGTCGAGGGTATCTAGTCTGAAAGGATGCAAACATTTTCACCATTACCAATGCCCCAACGAACACCCTTTTTTAGCAAGTCACGACCCGCCAGAATACTACGCCAAGTAGCCGAAGCTCTCCTCGTAGCCGAAGCGTTCCAGAAGTCAGAGTTGGGAAAATACCGCCCTTTGAGGACCCGTGCACATAGTGAGTTTGGATTCGTCAGTAGGCGCCATCCCTGCTTTCCCAACATTGCAAGGTTGAACAAGGCCATGTCACGGAAGCCCATCCCCCAAGAGCCTTGGGAGTAGTGAGCCAATCCCATGAACGCCAGTGCATCTTCCGCTTACCATTTTCTCCACCCCACCATTCATCGGCAATAATTTGACGAAACTTCTCACAAGTGGCACTGGGAAGCTGGAAACAACTCATAATAAAAGTCGGTATAGACTGGATAATAGATTTTAACAATACTTCTTTCCCAGCTCTAGAGATTGGGCGGTCAGACCACCCAAAGATATTCCTCCATGCACGATCAGGAAGGAACTTGAAAGTCTTGGCAGGAGATTTACCCACCTCTGTAGGCATACCAAGGTAACTATCATTGAAAAGCCTCATTATATATGTGCAATTGAGCTTTAACCCTTTGTTTGACAAGCTCCGAGCAGCCTTTCCCAAAGAATAAGGCAGACTTGTCCTTATTAATCAACTGACCAGAACCCTTACAATAAATGTTAAGAGTAGATTCCAAAGCCTCCACACTACGAGTACCACTTCTTGCAAAGAAGATGCTATCATCGGCGAAAAGGAGATGCGAGATGGGTGGGCCTTGACGGCCATTCTTAATACCATGTAGTGCACCAATATTCTCCCTTCAAAGTAAAAGACTTGACAGGCCTTCTGTGCATAAGAGAAACAAGTAGGGGCTGATTGGATCACCCTGCCGAATGCCCTTGGACGGCACAACAGGTTTGGTAAGCTCTCCGTTAATCCTGACAGCATAGCGGACATTTTTCACACACCTCATAACTGAAGCAATCCATGTAGAGGCAAATCCAAGCTTGGAGAGGCAGCCATGAAGATAATTCCACTCGACGCAGTCATATGCCTTCATCATGTCGATCTTCATGGCAAAGAAGGGTTGCTTAGCCTTTTGATGACGAATAGTATGCAGACACTCATAAGCAATTAGAGTATTGTCCGTGATCAATCTGGAAGGCACAAATGCACTCTGAAAGTCAGAAATAACAACAGGAAGAAGCAACTTCAAACGATTAGCCAGGACCTTGGAGGCAATCTTGTATAACACATTACAAAGACTGATCGGTCGAAAGTTTTTTAGATGCTTCGGCCGAGCAATCTTCGGAATGAGGACAATTATTGAGTCACAAAAACCATCAGGAATAGGCCTTCCCTCTAGAAATCCCCTTACAGCCTGACAAATCTCCTCCTCCAAAAAGTTCCAATGAGTTTGGTAAAAAAGTGCCGGAAAACCATCCGGACCTGGCACCTTGGTAGGACCCATCTGGAACAAAGCTGCCTTGATCTCCTCGTTAGTGTAAAATTTGCACAAATCATCATTCATTTCAGGAGATACTTTTTGGGGTATAGCATCAAGAACAATGTCAGCATCAGCACAATGTTGTGAAGAAAAGAGCTTGTCGTAAAACTATTGCACCAACCCTTTAATCTCCGCCTGTGACTCACACATGGACCCATCTTCACGCTGAAGCGAGTGGATCTTGTTGGTGCGCCTGCGCGCAGTGGCTCGGGCTTGGAAAAAAGATGTGTTTCTGTCCCCCTCTCGGAGCCAATCAACCCGAGATCGCTGGCGCTCCATAATCTCTTCTCGCTCAAAAAGCTCACAAAGATGGGTCTCAATGGATCTCTCCTCAGCTAGAGGCGCCGCCGATACCGGAGCAGACTGGATGGAGTAGAGGCGTCTCTCTAACCTATTGATTTGCTTGCGTACAGATCCAAACGAATCACGACTCCAAGACTTTAAAGAGCCAGCAACTCGATTCAGATTATCCCAAGTGGACTGAAGAGACACATCTCCACACCCCCCCTTAGCCCAAACGCGCTCCATGGTGTCTCGGTAGTCAGAGGCCCGAAGCCACATGGCTTCAAATTTAAAACCCTGTTTCACCGGACGACGATCACACGCCCTACTGGAACGAGAAAGCCCGATCAACATGGCATAATGGTCTGACGAAGTAGCAATGATATTTTCCACATGACATTCATCAAACAGATTTGAAAAACAATTGTTCACCACAACCCTATCTAGCCTGACTTTAACATGACAATTGGGATCTTGTCGATTGCACCAGGTGTACTTGGGACCCGAGAAGCCAAGGTCCCTCATCTCACAGTCCATCAGACAATCACGGAATGCAGCAATTTGACTGTCAGAACGATCACGAGGACCACAATCCTCATCATGAGAAAGAACCTCATTGAAATCCCCACAAATAATCCATGGTCCACTCCAGTGCGTCTTCAAACGCCTAAGAAGATTCCAGAAGTGAGGTCGATTCTCCCTCCTAGGTTCCCCATACACAAAGGTTGCCCTCCACGTTGGGGCCATGTCAGAAGAAACATGAACATCAATGCACTTGGCATTACATGCCATCAAAGAAACATCCACGAAGTCTTTCCAGAAAAGAGCCAAACCACCACTTTGTCCCTCGGAGCTAACAACCAAACATCCATTAAAACCTAACGACCACATGAAATGCCTTACTCGAGAATCCCTCATCTTTGTCTCTGACAGAAAGAGGAGGGTGGGTCGGTGAAGCTTCACTAACCAGCGAAGCTCGCCAACTGTCGAGGGTGACCCCAAACCTCGACAGTTCCAACAAAGAATACTCATTGCGTTTGGCGGGGCTGCTCCATAGCCGCCACCGGATCCGCCGATCGAGAAGAAGTAATATTTTGCTTCTTGTTTGAGTCAGCATCAATCACACCAGGGGAGGCACCAACAACATTGCCAGAGTTCTCAGTCACCACAATGGCCAGAGCGTCCGTGGGACTAGAAGACTGTCCCTCAGGGTCTTGGACCGGAGTTGGGTTCTTCGTAGGTTTCCTCTTCAGTCCCGATTTGCTACTCTTCGACCTCTGTGACGGAAAAATCTCTTTGCCATCATCAACAGTCGTGCCACGACCACCGCTGGCGGAGGAGCGACCACGCCCCCTACTCGAACGGCCATTCTTGAGAGGCCAAATTCTCGAAGACATGCTCAGAGCTTGCGTTATCTCATTCGGTATGGATTGGGAGAAGTGTCTTCCTTACGCCGAGTTTGCTTATAACAATAGCTACCAATCCAGTCTCAAGAAAGCTCCTTTCGAGATTCTCTATGGACGAAGATGTCGAACACCTTTGAACTGGTCAGAAACCGGGGAAAGACAATTCTTTGGACCGGATATGATTCAGGAAGCAGAAGAGCAAGTTCGCATTATTCGTGAGAATTCGAAAACAGCCCAATCTCGTCAAAAGAGCCAGTATGACCATCGTCATAAGGAAGTGGCTTATGAAGTTGGCGACAAGGCTTACCTTCGGGTTACCCCTTTGAAGGGTACCCATCTATTCGGTATCAAGGGCAAGTTGGCTCCTCGTTACATTGGTCCTTTTCGCATTCTCGCTAAACGAGGAGAGGTTGCCTACCAGTTGGAACTACCCCCACATCTTTCTCAAGTTCATGATGTCTTCCACGTCTCTCAACTCAGGCGTTGCTTCTCGGATCCCATCCGTGGAGTGGACCACGAAACGCTTGATCTCCAAGATAACCTCACATATTGAGAGTACCCTGTTTGCATTCTTGATCAAGCAGAGCGTGTTACCCGACGTCAGAACATCAAGTTTCTCAGGGTTCAGTGGTCTCATCACTCTGAGAGATAAGCTACTTGGGAGCGAGAAGATCGTCTTCAACTGGAGTACCCCACCTTCTTTCCATCGACCCCTGAATCTCGGGACGAGATTCTTTCAAGTGGGGGCGAGTTGTCACATCCCTAGTTCTGGTATGACCTAGGCTAGCCTTCATGTGTTCATCATGTTTAAATTTCAGTTAAATTTGAAATGGGGATTTGTGAAACCCTCAGAAATCATTTCTGGAAATAACCCAAATAAAAATTGCTCCAAAAAGGTCCAAGAAAATGTTCATGTTGCTCTCTGAAAATATTGGTCAGAGATAAATCTCAAACCAATATTTTTAGGAGCTCATAAATATTTATCTTGGCCATTTGGAATTAATGCAATAATTATTTGCATTGGATATATATATGTTATATATTTTATATATGTCCAAAAATTCTGAATTTTGGTGAGGGGCTTTGGATTAATCCCTTAGGTCCCTGCAAAAATTGACAGAAGTAAATAAAATGATTTAGTATTTTACTAAATCAGAACAAATGTCAGAAAAATAGAAAAGAAACAAAAAGGGAAGAAAACCCACCTGCACTTACCTCCCTGTGCAGCCTGGCCTGGCCCAGTGGCCAACAGGCCGGCCCAGCCGGCTGGCAGCGCCAGTCGTCGTCGTCCTGGCGCCAGGAGGATGAGAGGCACACGCTCGCCGCCCGCGCGCATGGGCGCCACGCAACCTGCCTGCCTGGCCTCTCCCTCGACGCCCTGGCCGTCCCGAACGTCGCCACGCGCCACCCCGTACCCCTCTCACTCTCCCGTGCCCATTCCCCTCCTCTCCCTCGCTCTCTCGCGCGACCGCCGAGCACCATCGTCGCCGCGCCCACCGCCACGGCCTCGCCTCTCCGTCAAGCTCAGAAGCTTCGCCGCGTCTCCCTCATCCTCTCTGTCGAGCCACACACCTCCGGACGGCCTGCATCGCCGCCACCAACGTCGTCTTCACCTCCGGCCGCCCGAGATCGCCGACGACATTCCGGCCACTCTAGTGCTTCCCCGAGCTCGTGCACGACGCCATCGAGACCGCCGTGAGCTCTCCTCCGCTTCCCCTCCTTCCCCGTGCTCGATTTCGTGCCGGAGCCACACTAGCCGCCAGACCCGAGCAGTCGCGCCGCCGTGGTACCTCCCCGTCGTGGACAGAGCCCCCGCAGCCCGCGCCTGCACCTACCACCGCGCTCAGCAGCCTCCCAGAAGGCCAACGCCGCCGCCCGCAGCTCCTGTCGTGCCCTGCAGCACCCGCGCGCACCCGGCCGAACTCCGGCCGCCGCCTCGAGCTCGTTTTCGACGAGCTTCGGCCACTCCCGTCTCTCCCGCTTGCTCCAGATGACGCGGACGAGCGCTGGCTCCTCGCCCGTGGTCTCCGCCGCCCAAATGGTCGACGGAGCGACGATCCCGAGCCCCTCCGCCGCGTTCGGCCTCGCCGGCGGGATTGACCGGGTCTAACCCCCCTGTTGACCCAGCTTTGACCCGTGTGGGTCAGTGACATGTGGGGCCCGACCCTGCTAATTTTTAGTTTAGGATTAGTTTGACAATTAATTAACTCTGTTAATTAACCATGACACTGACGTGTGGACCCCACACGTCAGGTTTGACCTGGTCAGCCTTGGTTGACTCGCTGACGTCATGTCTGTGTAATGCTGACGCAGTTATTCATTTTGTGGTATTAAAATAAATCAGGAAATTCCAGAAAATTAGTAAAACTTCTAAAATTCATAGAAATTCAACCGTAGCTCAGATTGAAATAATTTATATATGAAAAATTATCAGAAAAATGCAATCTATCCATCTGTACCATTTTCATGCATGAAAAACCAACTTATACCTGCTGTATATGTGAAAATACATTCATGTCATTTTAAGAGACTTAATTTAGAGTTGCATTTGAACCTTTGGTTCAAATGGACCTCTTCCAAATAGAATGCTTGATGCATTAGCACAAACAACATCACATATTCATGCCATGTTCATACATCATATTGTTGCATATGCTTGTGTATTGATTGCCGACATCGTTCCTTCTTGATAGGTCCTGCTCCGGAGAGTGTTCCAGAGTACCTGTCTGAGAAGCAGTGCCCCTCTGTTGATCTATCAGGCAAGCAAACCCCCCCTTGTTCATTCCGATACAATCCCACTCTCTCGCTCCTGCTCTCTTTTATTGCATTAGGACAACAGCGATTCAACTGCTACTTTATGTTGCGGTAGTTGAACCCATTCCTCTGCATGACCTGTCATTGCCACAGTAAATAGTTGAAACCCACTAGCATGTGTAGGAGTTGATTGAGCCATGTTGTGTTCCTACCATGCCATGCCTGCTATTGCTTAGAGTTGTGTTAGGTCTAATTCTTTGGGAATGAATTGGAGTGTTATGATATGTTCTGGTGCTGAGAGTTAAGTGTGTGAACACGATTTGGTAAAGGTAGCGGTGAGAGGCCATGTAGGAGTACATGGTGGGTTGTCTCACTGGAACCGTCCTTAAGCACTGAGTTCTGTGTATGTTGTCCAATGACTAGCTACTACCACACATTGGAATGCTTAAGTGCTCCTCTCGACTTATTAACCAACTTGATCTCTGTCCAGGAGTTGCAATTAGTTTCTGGTGTTTGTAGGTAGTGTTAGTAGTCTACCAAGTGGCACTCGGCCAGGTGGGCTTGGGACAGACTAGGCACAGTGGCACGGTGTACCAAGTGGCACCCGGATGGTGGGCTTGGGAACCCTGCTCACATCGTTTGGGGCCGTGAGCGACACCCCGGCCGGATCTCCTTGCGGATGGAACCCGAATAGGCGATAAACCTGGACTAGAGTCTTGTGTGGTTAGTCAGGTCGTGGCCGACTCCCTCGCCAAGCTTCCGCTTGAAGGTTGCCGAGATACACGACGTGTACATGGTGGTAAGTGGCGAGAGCGTGTGTGAAGAAGTACACCCCTGCAGGGTTAACATGATCTATTCGAATAGCCGGGTCCGCGGTTATGGACTTCTTGGATGCTTACGTCGTACATAGACAACTTGAAGTGGATACTCTAAAATGCTCAAGATAAGTGTGAGTGCTATGGATGGCTTCTCGTAGTGAGACGGGAAGGAATCCATAGTGGTGTATTAAGGTGGTGATTAGTGGACTCGTGTGCGCTTTCTTACCTCAAAGAAGTTACTCGTAGTCGTAGAACAGGTTAGCCACTGAGTCAAAGCTGGCTTGCTACAACTGAACCCCACATTGCCTCCTTGATACTAATGCATGTATGATAGGATCTGATGTAAGTCTTGCTAAGTACCTTTGTACTCACATTGCTTAATTTATGTTTTTGCAGATGAGACTTCTGTCTCAGTAGTAGTTCTGCATGGACTTCGACGACTAGCTTGTTACCTCAGCTACGGTCTTGTACCCTTGGGAGGGTCTTGTAGATAGTCAGGCTTCTCAACTTTTTCTTTTGTAGTTGTCTGTACTCAGACATGTAATGCTTCCGTTGCTTGTATGCTCTAAATGATGGGTCATGTGACCCCTGTTTGTATTTAATGCTATGTGGCTCTTCTGGGCCTTTATCTATATGAGTTTGCGTTATGTTGTGATGCCATGTTGTACAACACATACTTGCATGTTATGCGTACATGTAACGTGTATTGGTATGTGTGGGATCCGACAACCTAGTTGTCTATCCTTGGTAGCCTCTCTTATGGGGAAATGTAGTCTAGTGCTTCCACCGAGCCATGGTAGTCTGCTACAGCCCGGTTTACCGGAGTCCTGCTAGCCCAGCACTACTGCTCTGGAACACTTAGACTGGCCGGCATGTGATTCACTTCGTTCCTGTGTCTGTCCCTTCGGGGAAATGTCACGCGGTGACATCTGGAGTCCTGCCTAGCCTGCTACATCCCGGGTTCCCGGAGTCCTGTTAGCCCAGTTGCTATAGCCCGGATTCACACGCTGCTGACCGACATGCTCGATGTTGTTTCATGTATGCTTGTCCCCGTAAGTTAGTGCCACTTTGGGTTCACGACTAGTCATGTCGGCCCGGGTTCTCTGTCATATGGATGCTAGCGACACTATCATATACGTGAGCCAAAAGGCGCAAACGGTCCTGGGCCATGGTAAGGCGACACCCGTGGGAATACCGTCGGGGTCGCCGGGGTCGTCCTCCTGGGGTCCGCGCGGTCGTTATTGCCGTTGTGCGCCGTGCCGCCGGCCGTTTACTTCTAATGGACCGTTCGGCAGTAATGAGAGACTCTGCTGTCCGTCATGGATTACCTACAGCTCATCTAGGGCACCGTTCTCGCCGTGCGGTT
The DNA here is from genome assembly GCF_018294505.1 of Triticum aestivum. Lineage (NCBI taxonomy): Eukaryota > Viridiplantae > Streptophyta > Magnoliopsida > Poales > Poaceae > Triticum > Triticum aestivum. Next base: position 45,667,422 of record NC_057802.1, read on the forward strand.
CATCGACCGCTGCGTTCTGGACGGATTGGTAGGTTCCCCGACCGCTCGCGTATTTGTAGGTTTATTCAGATTGACTGCGTATTGGTTTATCTAGAATGCAGTCATTTCGGTTGGTTCACTAGTAGAAAAAGGACCTAATGTGAGACACATTAGTCCCAATTTGATTTTGGCCCGGTACTAATGGTACCATTAGTGCCGGTTCGAACGGCTATGCATTAATGGCGTGTGACGCCCCCGATTTGACCGTACACTAATCATGCACGCAAATGTGTACGGTCAAGATCAGGGACTCACGGGAAGATATCACAACACAACTCTACAACATAAATAAGTCATACAAGCATCATAATACAAGCCAGGGGCCTCGAGGGCTCGAATACAAGTGCTCGATCATAGACGAGTCAGCGAAAGCAACAATATCTGAGTACAGACATAAGTTAAACAAGTTTTCCTTAAGAAGGCTAGCACAAAAGTAGCAACAATAAAAAAGGCAAGGCCTCCTGCCTGGGACCTCCTAACTACTCCTCGAAGCCGAACTCCATGTAGAATCATCCTCGGGATCTCTAGCTCCTGGACTCCAGCATCTGGTTGCAACAACCAGGTATAGAAAGGGGAAAAGAGGGAGAAAAGCAACCGTGAGTACTCATCCAAAGTACTCGCAAGCAAGGAGCTACACTACATATGCATGGGTATATGTGTAAAGGGCCATATCAGTGGACTGAACTGCAAAATGCCAGAATAAGAGGGGGATAGCTAATCATGTCGAAGACTACGCTTCAGGCCACCTCCATCGTGCAGCATGTAGAAGAGAGTAGATGGTAAGTTCACCAAGTAGCATCGCATAGCATAAACCTACCCGGCGATCCCCTCCTCGTCGCCCTGTTAGAGAGCGATCACCGGGTTATATCTGGCACTTGGAAGGGTGTGTTTTATTAAGTATCCAGTTCTAGTTGTCATAAGGTCAAGGTACAACTCCGGGTCGTCCTTTTACCGAGGCACACGGCTATTCGAATAGATAAACTTCCCTGCAGGGGTGCACCACATAACCCAACACGCTCGATCCCATTTGGCCAGACACACTTTCCTGGGTCATGCCCGGCCTCGTAAGATCAACACGTCGCAGCCCCACCTAGGCTCAACAGAGAGGTCAACACGCCGGTCTAAATCCTATGCGCGCAGGGGTCTGGGCCCATCGCCCATTGCACACCTTCACGTTGCGTACGCGGCCGGAAGCAGACCTAGCCTAGCAGGCGTTCCAGTCCAATCGGGCGCGCGCCGCTCCGTCGCTGACGTCAAGAAGAGCTTCGGCTGATACCACGACGTCGAGTGCCCATAACTGTTCCCGCGTAGTTGGTTAGTGCGTATAGACCAAATGGCCAGACTCAGATCAAATACCAAGATCTCGTTAAGCGTGTTAAGTATCCGCGAACGCCGACCAGGGCCAGGCCCACCTCTCTCCTAGGTGGTCTCAACCTGCCCTGTCGCTCCGCCACAAAGTAACAGTCGGGGGCCGTCAGGAACACAGGCCCACCTCTACCGGGATGGAGCCACCTGTCCTTTCAGCCCCCTCATCAGAATCACTTGCAGGTACTCCTCGAGCCGACCCGACTTTAGTCACCACATGTATCATGTATAAAGTATAAAGTATATACCCGTGATCACCTCCTGCAGTGATCACGGCCCAGTAGTATAGCATGGCAGATGGACAAGAATGTAGGGCCACTGATGGAAAAACTAGCATCCTATTCTAAGCAGTAGGATAGCAGGTAAGGGTAACAACTGTAGCAACAATGAGAGGCTATGCAACAGAATAGGATTAACCGAAAGCAGTAACATGCTACACTACTCTAATGCAAGCAGTATAGAGAAGAATAGGCGATATCTGGTGATCAAGGGGGGGCTTGCCTAGTTGCTCTGGCAAGAAGGGTTTGTCGTTGATGTAGTCGATCACAGGGGAACCGACAGCGGTCTCACGGTCTACCGGAAAGAAGTAACGGAGAGGGAACACAATAAATAATAGAGCAATCAAAGCATCACAAAGCATAACATGACAAACGCGGTGCTAGATGTGCCCTAACGCAGTAGTAGGTGATACCGGCGAAGGGGGGAAACATCCGGGAAAGTATCCCCGGTGTTTCGCGTTTTCGAACAGATGAACCGGAGGGGGAAAGTTGCCTGTTCGCTATGCTAGGGATGTGTGGTGGACGAACGGGCTACGCATTCGGATTCGTCTCGTCGTTCTGAGCAACTTTCATGTATAAAGTGTTTTCCATCCGAGTTACGGATTATTTTATATTCATTTTTAAAGATTTAAATCAATTTATAAATTATTATTATTAATTTAATACGAAAATGGCATTACTGCATCAGCATGATGTCAGCATGGCGTCATCAGTCAACAGAGGTGTTGACTGGGTCAAGCTGACGTGTGGGTCCCATCTGTCATTAACACATTGCCCTAACTAACAGATTAGTTAGTTTAATTAGATATTTAGGTTAATTAAGTTTAATTAGTTTAACTAAGCGGGATTAATTAAGTTAATTAATTAATTAATTAATTAATTAATTTAATTTTTTATCTATCTTTTTTTAAAACGTTCAGTATGGTGGGCCCCTACTACCAGTGGCCCAGGAGGCCACTGGAACGGGTGCTAGCGGGCGAACCCGACGGGCGCGGGCAAGGCGCTGCCCGCCAGGACGCGGGGTGAGGCCGTGGCCATGGCGGGGCTTGCCGGCCGGCCACGACAGGCGCAGGGGCGGCGCGATGCGGCTGCAGCCGGGACAGGGGCGGGGAGTGGGGCTACGGGCGACAGCGGGGCCATGCGCGGGC
>NC_057802.1:45671281-45679917 GCF_018294505.1 Triticum aestivum
GTTTTATAAAATATACAAATAGTACCTAAATTATTGTTCCAAAATACCCCAATGCCACAAAAAGTTTGGTGAATAAATCAAATAGTTTAGTAATTTATTAATTGTAAAAGGCATTTAATTAATTGTTTTTGCTACTGTTTTAATTATTTTAGGGCCTTTAAACATTATATAAAAGTGTGGCTCCTCCACCATAAATACCTATGCATTATTTGGCACAACCCAAACATTTTAGTTTTTATGTTTGAAAACATTTACTGTTTGCCTATGTTTTAAATTTGAATTTGAATCGTTTTGAACTAACGCGAGTTTATCAACAGTAACCGTGGTGATGTGGCATCTTTAACAGAGGTTTACTGTAGCCTAATTATCCGGGCGTTACAATTCTCCTCCACTACAAGAAATCTCGTCCCGAGATTTAAGAGGTAGAGTAACGGGAAAAGTTCTGGTTACGGAATTCTAACGAATCTTCTCGGTCTTGGTTGCTCTTCTCGAAGAAGTTGATCCGTTACGTTGATGTCTTCATTTTTCATGCTTAAGGTAATCATGATGAAGCTGGCATCCTTTCTTCGGGAACTCCATCGTACTTACGAAGGACAAGGGGTAACTTCGGAATAACAAACCTCTGAACGGTTGACTATCTGGTTGATAACATCGGGGAAGGTGGCGGAAAGTAACTCTCGAATGGAAATTTCAGACAATATCGAGAGCAAAGTAAGGAGGTATCGTGGGGAAGTTTCGAGCGGGCAGGCAATCGTTCGATGCTGGAACGGTTCAGAGCAACGGGAATAAGTATTGTGTCTGATACCAAAATTGTGTTTGGGAATCGTAGCATAATTAAAATTTTCCTACGCTCACCAAGATGCATCTATGGAGTGTACTAGCAACGAGGGGAAGGGAGTGCATCTACATACCCTTGTAGATCGCGAGCGGAAGCGTTCCAATGAACGTGGATGACGGAGTCGTACTCGCCGTGATCCAAATCACCGATGACCGAGTGCCGAACGGACGGCACCTCCGCGTTCAACACACGTACGGTGCTGCGACGTCTCCTCCTTCTTGATCCAGCAAGGGGAAAGGAGAGGTTGATGGAGATCCAACAGCACGACGGCGTGGTGGTGGATGTAGCGGTTCTCCGGCAGGGCTTCGCCGAGCTTCTGCGAGAGAGAGAGAGAGAGGTGTTGCAGGGGAGGAGGGAGGCGCCCAAGGCTGTAGGTTGCTACCCTCCCTCCCCCCTTTATATAGGCCCCTGGGGGGGGGGGTGCGCCAGCCCCAAGAGATGGGATCTCAAGGGGGGCAGCGGCCACAAGGGGGGAAAGGGTTGCCTTGCCCCCCAAGGCAAGGGGGAACTCCCCCCCTATGGTTCCCAACCCTAGGCGCATGGGGGGAGGCCCAAGGGGGGCGCCCCAGCCCACTAGGGGCAGGTTCCCTTCCACTTTCAGCCCACGGGGCCCTCCGGGACAGGTGGCCCCACCCGGTGGACCCCTGGGACCCTTCCGGTGGTCCCGGTACAATACCGATAACCCCCGAAACTTTCCCGGTGGCCGAAACTGGACTTCCTATATATAATTCTTCACCTCCGGACCATTCCGGAACCTCTCGTGATGTCTGGGATCTCATCCGGCACTCCGAACAACTTTCGGGTTTCCGCATACATATATCTCTACAACCCTAGCGTCACCGGACCTTAAGTGTGTAGACCCTACGGGTTCGGGAGACATGCAGACATGACCGAGACGCCTCTCCGGTCAATAACCAACAGCGGGATCTGGATACCCATGTTGGCTCCCACATGCTCCATGATGATCTCATCGGATGAACCACGGTGTCGAGGATTCAATCAATCCGTATGCAATTCCCTTTGTCAATCGGTATGTTACTTGCCCGAGATTCGATCGTCGGTATCCCAATACCTCGTTCAATCTCGTTACCGGCAAGTCTCTTTACTCGTACCGCAATGCATGATCCCGTGACCAACGCCTTAGTCACATAGAGCTCAATATGATGATGCATTACCGAGTGGGCCCAGAGATACCTCTCCGCCACACGGAGTGACAAATCCCAGTCCCGATCCGTGCCAACCCAACAGACACTTTCGGAGATACCCGTAGTGCACCTTTATAGTCACCCAGTTACGTTGTGATGTTTGGCACACCCAAAGCACTCCTACGGTATCCGGGAGTTGCACGATCTCATGGTCTAAGGAAAAGATACTTGACATTGGAAAAGCTCTAGCAAACGAAACTACACGATCTTTTATGCTATGCTTAGGATTGGGTCTTGTCCATCACATCATTCTCCTAATGATGTGATCCCGTTATCAATGACATCCAATGTCCATAGTCAGGAAACCATGACTATCTGTTGATCAACGAGCTAGTCAACTAGAGGCTTACTAGGGACATGTTGTGGTCTATGTATTCACACATGTATTACGATTTCCGGACAATACAATTATAGCATGAATAATAGACGATTATCATGAACAAAGAAATATAATAATAACCTTTTATTATTGCCTCTAGGGCATATTTCCAACAAATTGATGATCTCACGAAAGGTGGCACGTGAATTACATACGAAGCCAAGCGTGAGGAATAACCTTGGGAACATGGGGTGTACAAGAGAGTCAGGTTTCGATCCTGTGGAACTGTGGGTTATGGGCCCACCATGTGGTTTTTTTTATAGGAGCAGTGACATCTTGCACGGTCATGATAGCAAGGCTTGTCAGAGAGTACCCTGTCAGTTATGTCGGCAACACGTTGGTACCAAGGGCGAGGGACGAAGAGAACCATTTTCCTGCTCGTTGAAACGAGGCGGACCAATAGGCAAGTTCTCATCCATCGGTGGCTACCGAAATGTCATCAACAAAAGTAACATGGTCTACTGAGAGTGGGGTACAACGAGGTGCTCAACTAAGCAGGGAATTATCTCTTCTCAGCTAAGTCATATTACAAGAAAGGTTAAACAAAACAATGGAAAGGAAAATATGATTATCAGAGTAAACAGAACAATGGAAACGAAAATGTGTTTAAACAAATATTTCAAGGGTATATCCTTCCCAAGGACGAGCAGAGCATGATATCCATGACAGGATATAATGTAGAAAACCCTTTAGGTAAGGGGAGAGAAATTTCATGACATTACCCATACAACGGTGTCTGGATAATTGAGCAGGAAACAATTAGCTTTGGGCTTCAAATGTTCCTATTGAAAATCGGAGTACCATAGACATGCTTCGAGATAGCATTGACATGGTCAACAGGTGAATATCAGAATTTGTAAACAAAAAGGATCCATCAGGAACAACTTATGGAATAAGTCTTACAATTTCGTCATGGAAGAATAGCTAACCTTGCTAAAAAGGAAAACTTATAACAATAGGTTCCCCCGCCAGGTGTGCTGGGTATCATCACCTTACTGGGTCATAATAGACCAGTGTTATAACTCTTGGAAAAATGTTCCAACCATCATATATGACCGAGATTCAGATATGATCGGTGTTTGGATACCTCAGACTCAGGGTACCTGAGAAGAAAAGGTGCAAAACAAATTGACAAGACGACATTGTAAGATTCTCGGGAAATGAACTATGGAAGCGAGTTCCGAACAAGGGTTCATCATTAAATCAAGGGGAGGTGAGGAGGTGACTGATTAACTCAGCGACAATCCATTGAGATTTCCAAAAGATGGATTTCCACAACTATGTGACCAAGGAGATAACATTAGCTAGATCGAATGATATAATGAGGTATGCTCGAGGAAAACATACCCAATTAAACATTGGTGGAAAGCTGCACCCAAAATATGGGCTTATGTAGCATGATCAATGTTGGAACGGTGATTCGATAACCAATAGGCTAAGCATGAACTATCGACCATTAACTCCAAAGCAATAGGATTGCTAGAAGTTTTGAATTCACGCATCATAGTTCAATTGTCGGTATTCAGGTTAGAAACAACACGGGGATCAGAAAACAAATGGAGATGGCGAGAAGTATTACTATATCAAGAATTCTCAAGAGGTGGAGAAATTCTCACAATATCCTTGACATAAAAGATGGTAATACTCCAAGGTAGAACATAACATAAGCTGGTTAGCAAGGAGCTCCATAACATGATTAAGTTTGTGATGAAAGGAATGTAAGGATTTTGTCGATGGTAACTCAAATTACCAAGGAACAAGGATGGCATTTATCATCAAGAATTCCATTGATATCCTGGAAGGAGTCAAAATGTTGATGAAAATCACGACATTTTGTTGTCGAGGGGATCCACGAAGAAGCAATTGATCAGCGACTGCATCAAGCAAAAGGACTGATGCAACAAAAGATTATTGGAGCCACAGATACTACACAAACTCGGGGTCAAGTTTGTTGTTCGAGGTGAAACGATATGATGAGGAAAATCGACGTAAGCTTAGCTCATCGTTGAAAGTGGTGCTCCGGGAATAAGGACCAGGTAGCACAGTTAAAATCATCAAGATAATGATATAGCCAAACAGGCTAGGAATGGCGTGATCGGGTACAAACTCATACTTAAAGAAGATTACTAAGAGTTGTTGAACCGTAGTGCGGACTCGGTTCAGTTATCGGTGTCTTTGCGTGATTAATAACTCAGAGCCCGTGGAAAATTGGAATCAGTGAGAATGTAGCACTTGATGAAGAACTCATAAGAAATTATGCAGTTCCATGATAATCTCGAGATACCAGGGGGTAATACTCGACGACAGATCAAGGTAGAGGTTGGACTAGGGTATTGCTCTGCAGAAGACAAGTGCTCAAACTTGCACGAGAAACGGAATCAAGGAGAAACATGGTCGGAACCACGTTTGCAAAGCATCAATTCACCGATACCAGATGATATTATACCAGGGAAATAGCTATTATTATAAGAAGCTTCCATGATAGGATCTACATTGTGTCCATGGGCATGAACACAAAGGTTCAAGGTCGACTCCCACTTCTCCAATGCATAACCTTTCATTCACTTCTCATTTTTCAAAGAAGTTGTAGTGTTGAAATTTTATCTGGCAAAATACCAGAAGAGTATGACTCCTGAAAACTTCCGAGTGCACACATATTATGGAAGGCATAGGTTCAACCCATCGGGGCATCGTGGAAACATATACCACAAGCTTCAATAGTAAATATCACCAGCTCGAAAGCAGAGCATGGTTGGCCAAATCAAGGAATATGATTTACCAAAGGCATTATGTATCAGGGAAAGAACTTCCAAGGTGATTGAATATGAAGGACGTTGTCGGATAAAATCCAACAAGGTTCTGATGGTCCATAAGGGATCTGGTGTGAGCATCGGTACTCAACCAGAAGAAAAAGCATGTAAGGAGATCAGATGATAGAAACAACTGACTACTTCAGAGCTCATTTGCAAAAGAATTATGAATTCCAAGACAAGGGATCAGAAGCAATGCTCTGATTAGGGATGGATAAGCTGAATAGCCTTAGGGGTACAAACGATGACGATTTGATTGGTCGAGATCCAGCTCATGTTAAAAATGATGTCTGAGCCGGAAGGATGAATTCTAGGATCTGATTGAGGATTGCGAGCATTCGCAACATATTGAATCAATGGACTCAAAAAGATAATGACAAAGGGTGCCAATAAGATTTCGAGACTTATGGGATTAATCATAATGCAAGTAAGCAAGAATTTCAAGAGAATTATCTGTAGGGGCATTCAGGTGACAAAGAACAGCAAGGCAGTAAGCTCAAAGGATTCTCGTAACAACAGAGAGAATTACGGGGTATCTTGTAGTAACAAGATCAACCGGGAAACATTGTATGAATAGCGAGTATACGTGGTTATCCATAGGAGTTTACCGATGAAAGGGAATTGCAAAAGCGATGACCACAAGTTCTCGGGTTAACAGCGGAGAGTGTCTTCAGGGTCCTTGCGTGCAGCAGACGATCATCAGTAATAAGGGGCTCTCCGGGTGAAAGTGATAACGAGATCCTAATGTTAGAATTAGCAAAATTCGTTTAACCCGAATAGAAGAGAGATCAGAGTCCCAGAGTATAGACAAGGAGTAAACGATCCTAATACCACCCAATGGCGACGTGGGCCCGTAAGCCACACAGCTATGTTAGTAAAAAAATTCAATGACTAGACTTGACTTCGGCCAAGGAGTTGGAAAGGGGGATTCCTACAGGCAGTTGGCTCTGATACCAACTTGTGACGCCCCCGATTTGACCGTACACTAATCATGCACGTAAATGTGTACGATCAAGATCAGGGACTCACGGGAAGATATCACAACACAGCTCTACAACATAAATAAGTCATACAAGCATCATAATACAAGCCAGGGGCCTCGAGGGCTCGAATACAAGTGCTCGATCATAGACGAGTCAGCGAAAGCAACAATATCTGAGTACAGACATAAGTTAAACAAGTTTTTCTTAAGAAGGCTAGCACAAAAGTAGCAACAATCGAAAAGGCAAGGCCTCCTGCCTGGGACCTCCTAACTACTCCTCGAAGCCGAACTCCATGTAGAATCATCCTCGGGATCTCTAGCTCCTGGACTCCAGCATCTGGTTGCAACAACCAGGTATAGAAAGGGGAAAAGAGGGAGAAAAGCAACCGTGCGTACTCATCCAAAGTACTCGCAAGCAAGGAGCTACACTACATATGCATGGGTATATGTGTAAAGGGCCATATCGGTGGACTGAACTGCAGAATGCCAGAATAAGAGGGGGATAGCTAACCATGTCGAAGACTACGCTTCAGGCCACCTCCATCTTGCAGCATGTAGAAGAGAGTAGATGGTAAGTTCACCAAGTAGCATCGCATAACATAAACCTACCCGGCGATCCCCTTCTCGTCGCCCTGTTAGAGAGCGATCACCGGGTTATATCTGGCACTTGGAAGGGTGTGTTTTATTAAGTATCCAGTTCTAGTTGTCATAAGGTCAAGGTACAACTCCGGGTCGTCCTTTTACCGAGGGACACGGCTATTCGAATAGATAAACTTCCCTGCAGGGGTGCACCACATAACCCAACACGCTCGATCCCATTTGGCCGGACACACTTTCCTGGGTCATGCCCGGCCTCGTAAGATCAACACGTCGCAGCCCCACCTAGGCTCAACAGAGAGGTCAACACGCCGGTCTAAATCCTATGCGCGCAGGGGTCTGGGCCCATCGCCCATTGCACACCTTCACGTTGCGTACGCGGCCGGAAGCAGACCTAGCCTAGCAGGCGTTCCAGTCCAATCGGGCGCGCGCCGCTCCGTCGCTGACGTCAAGAAGAGCTTCGGCTGATACCACGACGTCGAGTGCCCATAACTGTTCCCGCGTAGTTGGTTAGTGCGTATAGACCAAATGGCCAGACTCAGATCAAATACCAAGATCTCGTTAAGCGTGTTAAGTATCCGCGAACGCCGACCAGGGCCAGGCCCACCTCTCTCCTAGGTGGTCTCAACCTGCCCTGTCGCTCCGCCACAAAGTAACAGTCGGGGGCCGTCAATAAACCCAGGCCCACCTTTACCGGGATGGAGCCACCTGTCCTTTCAGCCCCCTCATCAGAATCACTTGCGGGTACTCCTCGAGCCGACCCGACTTTAGTCACCACATGTATCATGTATAAAGTATAAAGTATATACCCGTGATCACCTCCTGCAGTGATCACGACCCAGTAGTATAGCATGGCAGATGGACAAGAATGTAGGGCCACTGATGGAAAAACTAGCATCCTATTCTAAGCAGTAGGATAGTAGGTAAGGGTAACAACTGTAGCAACAATGAGAGGCTATGCAACAGAACAGGATTAACCGAAAGCAGTAACATGCTACACTACTCTAATGCAAGCAGTATAGAGAAGAATAGGCGATATCTGGTGATCAAGGGGGGGGGGTTGCCTGGTTGCTCTGGCAAGAAGGGTTCGTCGTCGATGTAGTCGATCACAGGGGAACCGACAGCGGTCTCACGGTCTACCGGAAAGAAGTAACGGAGAGGGAACACAATAAATAACAGACCAATCAAAGCATCACAAAGCATAACATGACAAACGCGGTGCTAGATGTGCCCTAACGCAGTAGTTGGTGATACCGGCGAAGGGGGGAAACATCCGGGAAAGTATCCCCGGTGTTTCGCGTTTTCGGACAGATGAATTGGAGGGGGAAAGTTGCCTGTTCGCTATGCTAGGGATGTGTGGTGGACGAACGGGCTACGCATTCGGATTCGTCTCGTCGTTCTGAGCAACTTTCATGTACAAAGTTTTTCCATCCGAGTTACGGATTATTTTATATTCATTTTTAAAGATTTAAATCAATTTATAAATTATTATTATTAATTTAATCCGAAAATAGCATTACTGCATCAGCATGACGTCATCAGTCAACAGAGGTGTTGACTGGGTCAAGCTGACGTGTGGGTCCCATCTGTCATTAGCACATTGCCCTAACTAACAGATTAGTTAGTTTAATTAGATATTTAGGTTAATTAAGTTTAATTAGTTTAACTAAGTGGGATTAATTAAGTTAATTAATTAATTTAATTATTAATTTAATTTTTTTCTATCTTTTTTTAAATGTGCAGTACGGTGGGCCCCTACTGCCAGTGGCCCAGGAGGCCACTGGAACGGGTGCTAGCGGGCGAACCCGACGGGCGCGGGCAAGGC
>NC_057802.1:45681238-45682002 GCF_018294505.1 Triticum aestivum
TGTGCGGGAGGGGAATGGGGGCTAGGGTTTCCGGTGGGGAGGGGATATGGGGGTGGCCGGCTGGGGGGGTTCTTCCTTCCTTTTTTTGTTTGTTTCTTTTCTTTTTTTCTTTATTTTCTTTTTTTTGTTTTATTAGTTTACTATTATATTTTCTATATAATTTTGTTTTATAAAATATACAAATAGTACCTAAATTATTGTTCCAAAATACCCCAATGCCACAAAAAGTTTGGTGAGTAAATAAAATAGTTTAGTAATTTATTAATTGTAAAAGGCATTTAATTAATTGTTTTTGCTACTATTTTAATTATTTTAGGGCCTTTAAACATTATATAAAAGTGTGGCTCCTCCACCATAAATACCTATGCATTATTTGGCACAACCCAAACATTTTAGTTTTTATGTTTGAAAACATTTACTGTTTGCCTATATTTTAAATTTGAATTTGAATCGTTTTGAACTAACGCGAGTTTATCAACAGTTAGCGTGGTGACGTGACATCTTTAACAGAGGTTTACTGTAGCCTAATTATCCGGGTGTTACATGTCGGTTCGTGTTGAACCTTTAGTACCGGTTTGTGCCACGAACCGGTACTAAAAGGGTGGTGGCAGGCTGGTTTCAGGCCGGGGCCCCACGATCACCTTTAGTACCGGTTCGTGGCAGAAACCGGTACTAAAAGCCCTTTAGTACCGGTTCGTGCCATGAACCGGGACTAAAGGGGTCTGACCTATAGTCCCGGTTGGAGACACAAACCGGGACTATAG